>NC_088864.1:18865998-18900474 GCF_032884065.1 Artemia franciscana
TAATATTTTCTGTTCGTTTTAAGTTTTAATGCTACTCCATACTTCCAGTTGAAAAAAACTTTTTCATATTTATTTTCTCATTGTTTTTTTAAATAATGCTAGAAAATGCTGCGCCCCCTTTTTGGAAATCTTCTTCCCCCCATGACAAATTCCTCCATGGAAAATTTCCCCCACATATCCCCCTCTTCTCAACTTCCCCCCATCCCAACCAAAAAATCCCCCTGAAAACGTCTCTACATTTCCCAATAACCATTAATATATGCAAACACTGGTCGAAATTTGCAACTTGCGGCCCCTCCCACGGGGACTGTGGGGGAGTAAGTCGTCCCCAAAGACATAGTTATAAGGTTTTTCAACTATGCTGAAAAAATGGCTATCTCAGAATGTTGATCCGACTACTTTGGGAAAAAAATGAACGTGGGGGGGCCTAGGTGCCCTCCGATTTTTTTGGTCACTTAAAAGGGCACTAGAACTTTTCATTTCCGTCCGAATGAACCCTTTCGCAAAATTCTAGGACCACTGGGTCGATACGATCACCCCTGGGAAAAAGAAAAAAAAAAAACAATCAAATAAACACGCGTCCGTGATTTGTCTTCTGGCAAAAAATACAAAATACCACATTTTTGTAGATAGGATCTTGGAACTTGTACAATAGGGTTCTCTGATACGCTGAATCTGATGGTGTGATTTTCATTTTAGGGGGTATTTCACCCTATTTTCTAAAATAGGGCAGATTTTCTCCGGCTCGTAACTTTTGATGAGTAAGAATAAACTTGATAAAACTTGTATATTTAAAATCAGCATTAAAATGCGATTCTTTTAATGTAACTATTGGTATCAAAATTCCGTTTTTTAGAGTTTTGGTTACTATTGAGTCGGGTCGCTCCTTACTACAGTTCGTTGCCACGAACTGTTTGAAAAAAAAGTCTTCTATTTAGTTTATATTTAGTGCAGTCTAAAGTCTTATATAAAGTCGATATTTAATGCTTAAAACACTCTATCTATGAGACTGATTAGGTGCTGCAAGGAGATATATTGATTAAGAACAGTCTTATGGCTTTCAGGGAACAAGGAAGTCATTGAATGGAACGAAAGTTTGTAATTTTTTGGGATCACTTCAATATTTGGACAAAATGAAAAAGATGCTTGCGGCAACCTTGTTGTATTGAGTGATAAATTCTCTTGAACTCTTTCAAACTTCTAATAGGAAAACTTTAGTTGAATATGTTATTACAACCGCAAACAATAATAATGTCGGCTCTAATAATAGTATCTTAAAGAAAATCGAGGAGTATAATCCTTCGGAGAAAACTTGAAGAATCTATACCTAAGTTGCCACAGACCTCTCTCAATGATAGAAAAAAAAGCATTCAGCTTATCCGGTTTTATATTGGAAAAGTTTAGTTGAAAACTAACCTAATTATAAGCACTTAATGTGAATAAGGGCCTCATGCTCAATGCTCAGAGAAATTCTGAAACACCTCAGCCGCAGTCCTCTTGAACCGATCGAAACAAAAATTTTGAACTTATTGAAATTTAATGAAAAAATTCTAGCAAAATACTTTATATATGATTATTACCTCTAATAATGAGAATTGGAGACAAAAGTTCAATGCTCGAAAGTAATGTGAAAGACCTTTGTCACAGTACTTCTCTTCTGACTGAAAGAAACTCAAAACCTTATTCTATCTCTTGATTCCATTTCAAGGATCTTAAGAGAATTAGGGACACAAGTTCAATACTCGATGATTGTGTGAGAGATTTAGAAACTGTCCTCCAATATTGATGGAAATAAAAACTCTTGAACTCAATCTAATTAGCAACAGAAAAATTTTAGTTGAGAAGTCCGTATATAAATATTTCTAATAACATCCGCACTATGAGGAGATTATAAGAATTAGGGCCTTCGGTCTACTATGTTCGAATAATGAAAATATCCGACTACAGCGATCTTATAATTGCTGAAACTCTTGGACTCATTCTACTTTATGATCAATCTTAGTTTAAAGTTAGTGTAGGACCAATACAACAAGGACCTTATTATATACACTTAATTAAACTTAGGGACTGAGATTCATTGCTGGAAGTAAATGAAATTTACGTCAGCAACATTCCCCTGGTATTGATTGAAAAAAAAAATATTCTAGAGGTTCTTCAAACTTATAACATAAAATTTTCACTGAAAACTTCCTGCGTGATTATTGCTTGTAATATTAATAATGTGATACTTGGGAGCCAGGTTCAATGATTAGAGATTGTGTGAAATACAGCAGCCACAGTCTTCTAAAATTGATTGAGTAAAAAAAAAACTCTTGAGCCCTTAATAATGGATGATTGAAATAATTTAGTAAGAACACCGCATATTATTATAACTTCTAATAGGGATTAAACTGAAAAAAATAAGTTTTTTTTAACTGCAAGCGAGGAGCAACATTAAAACTTAAAACGTACAGAAATTATTCCGTATATGAAAGGGGTTGTCCTCTTCTCAACGCGTTGCTCTTTAAGCTAAAGTTTGATTCTTTCTCACAACTCTACTATTTAAAACAATAAAAAACTTTACCGTAAAGAGCGAGGCGTTAATGAGGGGACAACCTCCCTCATATACGGAATAGTTTCTGTTACTTTTAAGTTTTAATGTCGCTCCTTACTTGCAGTTAAAAAAAACCTTTTTTCTTATTTAATTTATGAATGTTTTTAAATTAATGTATGTTTTGATTTTGGCTCAACGCACATGAATAATTAAAACGAAATTTACACATTAATTTTCTTTGGCTAAATGGCATTCTCATAGTTTTGATCGGACGATTTTGATAAAAAAAAAAAAAAAAAAAAGGTGGGAGAGGAGGCCTAGTTGCCTTCCAACTTTTGGTTACTTAAAAAGGCAACTAGAACTTTTTATTTTTTTTACGAAAGTTTTTATTAGTAATAAATATACGTAACTTACGAATTAACTTACGTAATGAACATCTATATTTGTATATCTTTAGTACGTATATGAGGGGCTTTGCCCCCTCGTCAATGCCTGGCTCTTTACACTAAAGTTTGAATTTTATCTCAATTCATTGAGAATGACCCCTGAATCACAAAGGCCGTAGAATAAATAGTTGAAATTACTAAAAATACTTTTTCATAAAGAGCGAGGTAATATAGAGAAGACGGACCCCCTTATATACGTAATAATTTCTGTTCGTTTTATGTTTTAATGCTGCTCCTTACTTCCAGCTGATTTTTTTTTTTTTTTTTTCTCCTTGTTTTTTTAATAATTATTTTTTTTTCATAACAGCTTTTTTTTAATAATGCTAGAAAATCCTGCACCCCTTTCATGGAAACTCTCTTCCCTCATGATGAATTACTCCATTGAAATATCCTCCAACGTAGCCCCCTCCCCCCCCCCTAAACGCGAAAAATTCCCCCTGAAAACGTCTGTGCACTTCAGAATAGCCATTATGCTCTATGCAAACAATGGTAAAAGTTTGTAACTTGCAGCGCCTAACCAAGGAACTGTGTGGGATCAAGTCGTCCTAAAAAACATAATCAGTAGGTTTTTCGACTATGCTGAACAAAATATCTATCTAAAAATTTTGTTCCGATGACTTTGGGGGGAGAATGAGCATGGGAGGGGGCCTAGGTACCTCATATCTTATGATTAGCCAGCATCTTATTATACTTAGCGACTAAGGCTCAAAATTCAAGGAAAATGAGAAAGAACTAAAGAACAGTTCCCATGTATGGACTAAACAAACATCTGGAGGGAACTCTAACTAAAATAGATAGTATAAATTAGATATGCTTTTATAATTATAATATCTAAAAATATATTAAATAGTTCGTGGTAACAAACTGTAGTAAGGAGCGACCCGGCTCAATAGTAACCAAGACTCTAAAAAAACAGATTCTTGATACCAATATAAATGCTTTGGCACAAAGAGCGAGGTAATGTGGAGGGGAAGTACCCCCTTAAATAAGTAATAATTTCTGTTCGTTTTATATTTTAATACTGCTCCTTAATTCCAGCTGAAAAAAAAACTTTTTTTTATTTATTTTCTCATTGTTTTTTTATTTAATAATGCTAGAAAATCCTGTCCCCCCTTTATGGAAATTCCCCCTCATGTACGTAATAAAAATATACAAATATAGAAGTTCGTCACGTAATGTGATTCGTTAGTTACGTATATTTATTACTAATTAAAACGTTCGTAAAAAAATAAAAAGTTTGTTACGTAGGTTAATTTGTAAGTTACGTTTATTTATCACTAATAAAAACGTTCGTACATAAAATTAAAGTCCTAGTGGCCTTTTTAAGTAGCCAAGGAATTGGAGGGCAGCTAGGTCCTCTTCCACGCCCCTTTTTTCTCAAAATTGTCCGACCAAAACGATGAAAAAGCTATTTATCCAAAAAAAGTAAAATTAACAAGCAAATTTTTTATTATTCATATACGGTGAGCCACAATCAAAACCTGCATTAATTCAAAACGTAAAAAAAGTTTTTTTCAACTGCATGTAAGGAGCAACAGTAAAAGATAAAGCGAGCAGAAATTATTACGTGTATGAGGGGGTTAATCCCCTCCTCAATACCCCGCTATTTACACTAAAGTATTTTATTAATTCCAAAAAAGATATCTATTGGAATTAAACGGCCTTTGTGATTCAGGGGTCATCAAAAGGTTCGTGATAACGAACTGTAAGAGGGAACAACCTGGCTCCACAGCAACCAAAACTCTAAAAAACGGAATTTTGATCTCAATAGTTCTATCAAAGGAATCGCATTTTAATGCTGATTTGAAATATATAGGTTTCATCAAGTTTAGTCTTATCCATCAAAAGTTCCAACCCTGAGAAAATTTGCCTTATTTTAGAAAATAGGGGAAAACATCCTCTAAAAGTCATAGAATCTTAACGGAAATTACACCATCAGTTTCAGCGCATCAGAGAACCATTCTACAGAAGTTTCAAGCTCCTATCTACAAAAATGTGGAATTTTCTATTTTTTGCCAGAAGACAGATCACAGATGCGTGTTTATTTTTTTTTTTTCCAGGAGTGATCGTATCAACCCAGAGGTCCTAGAATGTCTCGAGGGGGCTAATTCTAACGGAAATTAAAAATTCGAGTGTCCTTTTTAATTTACCAAAAAATTGGAGGGCACCTAGGCCCCCTTCCACGCTCATTTTTTCCCCAGAATCAAAGGATCAAAATTCTGAGATAGCCATTTTATTCAGCATAGTCAAAAAACATAATAACTATGTCTTTGGGGACGACTTACTACCCTACAGTCCCCGTGGGAGGGGCTGCAAGTTACAAACTTTGACCAGTGTTTACATATAGTTATGGTTATTGGGAAGTATACAGACGCTTTCAAGGGATTTTTCTGTTGGGGTGAGGGGCTGAAAGGAAGGAATTTGTCATGGGAAAAGAGAATTTCTGTGAAGGGCGCGCAGGATTTTTTTTTGCAATTAAAAAAAAAACAATGAAAAATAAACATGAAAGTTTTTTTCAACTGAAAGTAAGAAGCAGCATTAAAGCTTAAAACGAACAGAAATTATTACGCATATGAGGGGTTCACCTCCTTCTAATACCTCGCTCTCAACGGTAAATATTCTATCGATTTCAACTATTCATTCTACAGCCTTTGTGATTCAGGGGTCATTCCTAAGGAGTTGGGACACAATCTAAGCTTTAGTGCAAACAGGGAGGTATTGACAAGGTACCAACCCCTTCATATACGTAATAAAAATATACTAATATAGAAGTTCGTTACGTAAATTAATTCGTAAGTTATGCGTATTTTTACTAATAAAAACGTTCGTAAAAAATTAAAAGTTCTAGTTGCCTTTTAAAGTAACCAAAAAATTGGAGGGTAACTAGGCCTACTCCCCCGCTCCTTTTTTTCTCAAAATCTTCCGATCAAAACTATGAGAAAGCCATATAGCCAAAAAAAAACAACATGCTAATTTGGTCTTAATTATTCATGTGCAGAGAGCCAAAATCAAAACATGCATTAATTCAAAAACGTTCAGAAATTAAATAAAAAAAGTTTTTTAACTGAAAGTAAGGAGCGACATTAAAACTTAAAACTAACAGAAATTACTCCGTATATGAAAGGGGCTGTTCCCTCCTCAACGCCCCGCTCTTTACGCTAAAGTTTTTTATTGTTTAAAAAGGAGAGTTGAGAGAAAGAGTCAAACTTTAGCGTAAAGAGCGGAGTTTTGAGGAGTAAACAGCCGCTTTCATATATGGAGCAATTTCTGTTCGTTTTAAGTTCTAATGTCCTTATTTTCATTGAATTTTTTTTATTTAATTCTTAGAGAATTGGAAAAAAAACTCGAACTTTAGTGTAAAGAGTCAAGTATTGACGAGGGAGCGAAACCCCTTATACACGTAATAGAAATATGCGAATACAGAAGTTACGTAAGTTAATTTATAAGTAACGTATATTTATTAGTAATAAAAACGTTCGTAAATAAAATTAAAAGTTCTAGTGGCTTTTTTAAGTAGGCAACAAAATTGGAGGGTAACAAGGCTCCCTCCGCCGTTTCTTCTTTCTCAAACTAGCCTGATCTAAAATTCGGAAAAGCCATTCAGCTAAGAAAATTAAAATTTATATGCAAAATTATCTCGCAAAATTCTTATACAAAATTAATATGCAAAATATGTAAAATTATTTCATTATAACTATTCATATACGGCGAGCCAAAATCAAAACCTATATCAATTCAAAAATGTTCAGAAATTAAATGATAAAAAAACAATTTTTTTTAACTGAACGTAAGGAGTGACATTAAAACTTAAAACAAACAAAGATTATTCTGTATATGAAAGGGGCTGCCTCTTCCTCAACGCCCCGCTCTTTACACTAAAGTTTTTGTTGTTTTAAAAAGTAGAGTTGTGAGAAAGAGTCAAACTTGTGTGTAAATAGCGGGGCCTCGAGAAGGGGACAGTCCATTTCATATACGGAATATTTTCTGTTCATTTTAAGTTTTAATGTCACTCCTTACTTTCAAATTCGTTAAAAAACTTGTTTTTTATTTAACTGTTATAAGGATCTTACAGCCTGCGCCAACGTTCTGACAGAATTCCAATGCATATTTCACAACTTTTTATATTGACTAAAGGAAATCTCGTTTACTGACTAAAGGAAATCTCTTTTAGTATTAGTTAACATACAAGTGTTGGATTCTAGATGGATATTTAGAGACAAATCAGAAAGATTTCTCATCAGTAAGTATGAAATTAGGTTAGGCAACCCTGGAATTTTTGAATTTTCAAAAACACGACCTAATTGTTGGCAACTCATTAGAAAAAGGAGTCCAACAAAACTAGTGTCCACAGGGACCTAAATGTAGCAAAGAAGTTAAACGAAATAACGAGCTCCACTTACCTTAAGTAGCATTTTTTCCTAGTCTTATTGCATCCATTTCTACGAATCTGTGATATTTCGTCATTGCATGTCTCCACCAGCTTTCTTAAAGTTATTACGCACTCACGAAACAAAGAAAAGAACGGATGATGGGATATAAGACATAATGAAGTCAACATGCGAGGTCGGGATATCTGAAACAAGTTAAGTTAGCAAGGTTTAATTGAAGCAACTACAATAATTGTAAACACCAAACATTATCTTCCAAAACCATAATTATTTTAAAAATTTTCAAATAAAATATCTTATTCGACGTATCATCACGATATATTTTTCTTGGCTTTACTCTAATTAGGCTCTCAAGTCTTCATCACTTTGATCGAGTTGATTCCAGAATCAACGGATACTCCTGGGAGAAAAACAAGGAGGCCAGATCAGTTCATAGCAGGAGGTCGTGAAGAAGGACGTCAAACCTCTAGGTGGGTTCCGAAAATATGGCTACATGTGGAACAACTCGTGGCTTCAACTCATTCGTCCGCATAATAGAGGACAGAGCACTTTGGCAGAACCTGGTCCAAATACCTCCTGGTGCCGAGTTGGGCTGATTAGCCTGTGCCTCGTCTTAAGTAAGTAAGTAATTGTCACTTTAGCCATAGAAGTTCTATCTGTAAATTTAAACTTTGTAGCCTCGCTTAGAAATGCGGGTTCAACCACACGTTGGCCCTCCTGGTGCACATTGCCCTGCCAGTCCTTCTTTTGGGAAAACCATATTACTAAGTAATTTGCTACCTTGAGAGACCAGACTAATACCTCGATAATTACGACTCCCACTCTTATCACCTTTCTTATACAGTGGTTTAATTAAGGTTTTCCTAAAATCGTTAGCTACTTCCCATTTTTCAAAAAGCATATTTATAATCTTAAGTAACTTATCTCTAACCTCAGAGCCACCATATTTAAGAAACTCATTTACCACACTATCAGCACCTGGAACCTTATTATTTTTTTTAAATCCTTTTAGTCATGTTGCTAATTCTTCCTCACGAAACAAATCTTTCTTCACATCCAAGGTATCACACTTTTCCATTTTCTCTATATCTTTTCCTTCATTTTTATTTTGGTTTAGAAAATCCTCAAAATTTTCCACCTATCTATTTTTACCTCTTTCCTTATCACTTATTGTGGCCCCGCTCCTATCTTTAACTGAGACAAGTCCAAATTGACTACTCCTTCTCAATTTATTAACGTGCCAGTACAATATTCTACTATTATGCCGTCTAGCGGTATCTTCCAGATCCTCGGCAATTTTATCCATGGCCTCCACTTCACGCCTCCTTAGTTCAGATTTTAATGCTTTCTCCACTTTCTTTACAATCCTTTGTTTTCATATGATCTATCACTCAGATAATTCTTGTACAAACCCCTTCTCCTGTCTATTGAACATAAAGCTTTTTCACTAATATTCCTAGCTGCTGTCTTAACTTTCTTCCCTAAGACACCATCAGCAACTTCATAAATTGTCTTTCTAAAACCATTCCAACCATCTTCCACATTGTCAAATCTTCAACTGTCAAGTTTAGGATTCAACTGTTCCTAGAAAGTTTCTATAAAATTCTCCTCCTGCAATCTACCAACATCATAACTTCCCGGGAGGTAGTTACCCTTCCAAAATTTCAGCTTAAAATTAAACCTAGACCCTACTAGATCGTCATCTTAACTTTTAACATCCATAACAGCACTCCTATATGTCTAGTATCTTGTATTAATCCTGCCAGTCTTCTGTTTACTATAACATAATCAATAAGGTTTGCTATTTACCATCACGTGAATACCATGTCAACTTATGAGCCATCTTGTGACCAAACACCGTATTGGTTATAACTAGATTGTTATACCTACAAAATTGCAAAAGTCTGTACTTTTAACATCCATAACAGCACTCCTATATATCTAGTATCTTGTATTAATCCTGCCAGTCTTCTGTTTTCTTTTCCTACACCAAATTGAACTAGGCTAGGATACCATCTATCCCTATTTCTACCATTCTAGGCATTAAAATCTCCTAGTAAAAACACCATATTTCTACCTGGGAACCTGTCTATTTGCTCCTGTAACTGTAAGTAAAATTCATCTGAGTCACTAGTATCTCCGTCAGTCGGTTCAACAAGGGCATATGCTACTAAATTGATACTCTGAGCTTTTTAGTCATAAAGTAAGCAATTAGTATTATATTATTAATACCTTCCCCGCCTAAACAAACTTAGCAGCTTCCTTATCCATCATGAGCCCTACTCCCTGCTTATATACCCCATCCTTTCTGCCTGAGTAAACAAATTCTATGTCACCTAATTTCATGCTACCTACCCCTAAGATATGAATTTCTGAAACTCCTAAGTCCAGTTTAAATTGTCTGAATTCGTCAGTCAAAATGTCGATACGACAGTCATTGTTTAACGTCGTAACATTCCAAGTTCCAATTATCATGTTCTTTAAATCATCGAAATTATTTTGGCCTCAGGAAAAGCAATGATCCTGGATACTAGAGCAAGACGGGGATCAACGTATCTTCTCAAGTCTACACCGAAGCACTTAAGCCGGCTTAGTACTGGACAGCAAGAAGTCCCTGGGACCTCCAGTATAAATGGAGGCTTTGTGCAATCAAGCCCATATTGGTCACAAGATGGTTTTCAGCACTTGGTGATGCTCTTCTATCAACAAGAGTCAAAATCCTGCACAGACAGTCCCAAGGCTATTACCTCCGACTCAATGTATATTCATGCCTACAAATATTATATTACTAAGGAAGGCAACCCATAGTATATAAATTAGCTAGGAAGATGTTTTTTAGCCCGAAAACGCCCGTCAAAAACAGACCAAGGCCAGAAGGATTGTTCATTAATCAGAATCTCGTGCGAATGCTGTGGTGTTTACTAGGCTATGGTTTCTTCGAGGGGCGCCATTCCTTCGACAATAATAGGAGTATGAAAACGTTAAACACGACCTTTATTCCCGACACTGTTCTTGTCGGCTTTCGTATTTCTGTGGCGTTGATACTCTCCTCAGTAGATTAAGGATCCCAGTTCAAAATATCTTATTTTATGAAGAAATATAGAAGAATTTCCTTCTGTTGACATTTGGGTGGTATCCAAAGACTTTGGTTTAAAAGTTATAAACGTTTATACCCACTGATCCGAAATTTGGGAAGTTACCTCTCTTGATTTTGCTGCGATATTGCGGTTTTTGAAATAAATTTTGTCAGAACATTACTAGAAAAATTATCAATCTTAGTATGTCCTCCAAACATGCCACAAAAGCCAATATAACACATACTGTTTCCCACAACTTTGGTAACAATGAGTGCTTTCTAACCCTGAACTATGGTAGCTGACTATATTTGACTTGGCTACAGTCCAGTCAACCGTAGATTGTACTGCAGTTATAACAAGGTCCGAGCTTTGGGAGTTTACTTCTGTATCAGTAAGGTAAATTTCAGATTGTCAGGAAATATTTTCAAAGAAACTTCAATGGAGGCGTTTTTTAAACAAGTAAGCCTACAACTTAGCAATACAAGCGAAAGCTGAATTATTTTCACTTGGTTTTAGATTCACGGAAATCGAAGTCTGTTCGACAGTAGAAAAATGTCCTCGACAGAAAAATTTTATAAACGTGACCTAACCTATGTAATAAAAGAAACTAGCCTAGGGCATTTTAATTCCTCAGCATCAGCCATTACCGAGACAGTTACATAAAGTTTATATATGAAATGGTAAATTGAAACAGACTGATTTCTCACTGCAACAGAAAACAAAAGAATAAAAAATGTAGTTGGAATGCTAGCTGGAAGATAAGAAAGCAATGCTAGAATATGTTTTTTTTCTAAAGTCAAAACTATTTCTTCAAGTTTCTCAAGATATTCCAAATAAATCTCTTTGTAGGGGATACCTGGCGTTTTTTAATATCCCCTATACGTCTTCACGCTAGAAAAAGCTCATGGAAAAATCTCATTTTTACCCTTTATCATTTCCAAATAGCTATGCTCAATTAACACCAATTACCGAAAATGCATCCAAACCATTTAATGCAGGCGTGAGTTTTCAAGTTCAAGTTCGAGTTCAATAATTTTATTAATTACAATTTAATGTGGCGAAACCCTATAGACAAGTGTATTCTCCTGATGAGCCCTTGTGTTGGGTTGTTGCCTCTGAATTATTTGTCTTTATTGTTTCTATTGTTTGGTAAATGACGACTTATACTTATTGGCGACACGACTGCCTGTCCATGGATTATTCTTTATGGTTGATTGTGTATGGCTATGCTGTTTGATCTATGTGATTGTATGGATGAGTAGGGTTAAGGCCTCATTCAATTGCTGGTCTATATTAATCACTAATTTAGGAAAACAGTCTTCCTTTTCTCCTTCTGTCTCCTTTTTTTTTTTTTTTTTTTTTTTTTTTTTTTTTTTTTTTTTTTTTTTTTTTTTTTAACAATAATATAAAAGTAGCAGCTTCATTTCAATATTATTAAATATAAATTAATACTAGAAGATAGCCGAAGGGCCCCATTCAACCAGAGCAACAAGACACACAAATAACTTTATCTTATTAAATATAAGCTAAATTAAAGATAATTTTTGCCTGAATGAGATTAAATATTCCTTTTTATTAATTGGATAGAATTAAATGTATCATTAAGATCCTTGTGAGCATCCCAGCACTGAGTTATGGACACAAAAAAAAGCCAATTTTGATCTCTGAGTACTATAAAATAAAAAAAAACTAAATATTTTAGCTGAAAGTAAGGAGCGACATTAAAACTTAAAACGAACAGAAATTGCTCCGTATACGAAATGGGTTGTCCCCTCCGCAATCTCTCGCTCTTTACGCTAAAGGTTTTAATTGTTTTAAAAAGTAGAATTGTGGCAAAGAGTCAAACTTTAGCGTAAAGAGCGAGGGAGGGGGTTTTTTGAGGGGGTGTTTCCCCCTATTTTCCTAAATAAGGCAAATTTTCTCAGGCTCGTACCTTTTGATGGGTAAGACTAAACTTGATGGAATTTATATATTTAAAATCAGCATTAAAATACGATTCTTTTGATGTAGCTATTGATATCAAAATTCAATTTTTTAGAGTTTTGGTTAATATTGAGCCGGGTCGCTCCTTACTACAGTTCGTTACCACGAGCTGTTTGATATTTGTCAATTTAGATGCTCTATTTCTGGCGATTGTTATAAGTATGTTAATCTTGTGATTGGGAGAACAAACTTTAATTGAGGCAATATGGTGGTAATTCCTCAATGTCACAATTAAATATGAAAAGAATTGCTCCAAAACCAAATTATTTACAAACTGGAAGTTTATCTAGATAAGCATACAAAGATACTGTAGAATACTTATTTGGAAGTACAATAAAAAGTTTCGGGATTCTAAGGACTTATTTTGTAAAATCTGTATTGGTTTAATATGGCTTTTAAATGTAGTTAAGTATACAAGAGAACAATAACTAATATTAGACTGAATCAGAGCAAAATAAATGCTTCGTAAAGCAGAGTAGGGCAAAATAATGTTTCAACCCTCGCATTCAACTAACATACCTTTAAATCTTCGAGCGCAGTTTTTAAGTATGTCTTTGAAAAGATAAACTTTTGTCAGTCACAAGTCTAAGGTACTTTATCGTTTCCACCCGAGATATTGATAACGGATATTTTAAAAAAGTAACTTGGACAGTGCAAGGGCAACACTTGACTTTCTGCCGTAAATTATGAAATTAGTTTTCGATGAATTCAAAGTCAACTTGTGCAGTTCCCTGAAACGCCTACCAATTGTCATTGTCCTAGCACATCCAGAAGCACCAAACTCACCAAATTACTGAACCCCTCTCCCCAATTCCCCCAAAAAGAGTGAATCCAGTACGTTTCCACCAATCACATATAAAGGACATTTGCTTATTCTATCCACCAAGCTTCGTCCTGATTCCTCCAATCCAAGTGTTTTCCAAGCTTTCCCCTCCAATTCCCCCCGATGTCACAAGATCTGGTTGGGATTTGAAATAAGAGCTCTGAGACATGAATCCCTTCTAAATATAATTTCATTAAGATCCAAACACCTATTCGTAAGATAAAAATACCCCAATTTTCATGTTTTCCAAGAATTCTGGTTTACCCCTCCAACCCCCCCCCCTCTAATGTCACAGGATCTGGTCAGAATTTGAAATTAGAGCTTTAAAGCGCAAGATCCTTCTAAATATCAAATTTCATTAAGATCTGGACACCCTTTCGTAAATTACAAATACCTCAATTTTCAAAATTACCCCCCCCCCCCCAACTCCACCAAAGAGAGCAGATCCGGATCTGGTTATGTCAGTCACGTCTCTTAGACAGGTTTTTATTCTTCCCATCCAGTTTTGTCCTGATCTAACCGCTTTAAGTATGTTCTAAGATTTCCGGTTCCCCTCAACTGCCCCCCCCCCAATTACGCTGGATCCGGTTGAGATCTAAAATAAGATATCTGAGTCACGAGGTCCTTCTAAATATGAAGTTTCATGAAGATCCGATCACTTATTCGTAAGTTAAAAATACGTAATTTTTTTTCTAATTTTATAGAATTACCCCCCCCCCCCTCCAATAGAGCGGATCCGTTCCAACTATGTAAATCACGTATCTAAGACTTCTGCTTATTTTTCCCACCAAGTTTCATCTCGATCCCTCTAATCTAAGCGTTTTCCATGATTTTAGGTTCCCCCACCCCAAACTCCCCCCAATGTCATCAGATTCGGTCGGAACTTAAAATAAGAGCTTTGAGACACAATATCCTTTAAAATATCAAATTCCATTTAGATCCGATCACCAGTTCGTAAGTTAAAAATACCTAATTTTTTCCACATTTTTCAGAATTAGCCCCCCCCCCCCAAACTACCCCAAAATCCCTCGCTTTTTACGCTAAATTTTGACTCTTTGCCACAATTCTGCTTTTTAAAACAATTAAAAGCTTTAGCGTAAAAAGCGAGGGATTGCGGAGGGGACAACCCATTTCATATACGGAGTAATTTCTGTTCGTTTTAAGTTTTAGTGTCGCTCCTTACTTTCAGTTAAAAAATTAGTTTTTTTATGTAATTTTCTTATAAAAGTAGCAGTTGCCATATCTGTATCATCTATGGATATAACATCCTGCCAATCCAACAGACCAAGGCTTCCATTCAGATGACTTAATGTTATTTTATTTATTAACCGTACCTAACGCTCCTTACTTACCTGTGGTATTCTATAAGTAAAAGCCAAATCTAGTGTCTGCATAGTACGATCCGATATGTCACTTAAAACAGCAAAATTTATGCAAAAATATAATCAATAAGAGAAGCGAAACTAGGTGAAATTCTCATAGGTATCAGGCAAGTAGGGAGCAGATAAGTACCAAAACTAGAAGACAATAAATCGACAGGAGATTCATTCAAAGCTTTTAGAAGGTCAATACTGAAATCTCCCTAAAGGATGACATCTTTATTTTGAAAATGAAGTTGACACAAAAAATCATGGGGTTTAGAGAGGTAATACTGGACTGAAGAAGAGGGCACTCGGTATACTACGCAAAAAGACTATATTTTTTCCAAGACTAATTTTAGTTACGATTACTTCAAAAACCGTTTTGAAGTAATGAAGCAACCCAACATCATTTATTCCATTTCCAACAAATCTATCAAGCTTGAGGAGAACTCCCCTTCGAAATCTCAAATTTGGCTACTTTATGTTCAGTAACCATATATTAGTAATACAATTCACCACTTCTCATTTTTTTTTTTTTTTTTTATTATTAGCCCATTGCCACAAAGTATGCAATTTACGTACTTGTTACAATCTTTTGCGGATATATTCCATATAATAAAGTTTTTAATAACTTACATTTCCTTGAACATAATGTACGAGTTAAAAGTTCAACTGAAAGTAACCAAGTAACAGCTGCCCAAGGCATCAGAAGCGAGTCTGGGCCGTAGACAAAGTAAGTCTGGAATTGCATGTAATTTTCAGAAAACATATATTCATACTGTGGTTTATAACACAATAACTTTTCAAAAAATTGACAAACATTGAAGAGTGATATATTTGAACTACACATAACGTCTTTAAATATGTTGTATTAAGATATATGGCAAATAATTCCTTAGATACCTTAAAGCAGGAAATTATTTTCTTTTGTTGGCGGGCTTACCTAGAATACGGTTTATAGGACCAATCTTACAAGCCGAAAACATTAAATGTCCTATATCCTTACCAATATGGAAAAGAGGAAATAAAAATCAGTTAAGGCCGTCAAAAAGTGCTATTAAATTCTTACCTTTTTTCTTAACAGTCTTGGGGAAGGACAAGTCGATCCACCACTTTCTGAATCCTGACCTGTAGACACAAATAGCGAATTTGGCCTCAATGAGTCTAGGGACTGATCCCTCCGATTATCATTTAGTCCTTCCTTTTCCTTTTCCGAGTCACTTGGTGCAAATACACTTCGATGATCGCTGAAAATAATTTATAAATAGCTAAATTAAAAACCTTTCTTCTTCGTCTTTGGTTAATTGGAGAGACTAACCCATAATTTATAAGCAATCCTAGACCCTGCAACAGGTACAATCGAAACACGAGAACTGTACTTCCGGGTAGATATCAATCCACAGTACCGCTATTTGGTTAAGGCCTTATGAAATTCCCCTTTACACATGTTCCTATATAACAAAATATAATCTTTCTCGAATGAAATTTGAGAACAGCGGTTGTGATGTCCTTCTCTAAGGTTTGAAGACAAATAATGTCCCAAAAACATGATATTTCTAGAAAATACAATAAAGCAAGCATTTTGTTTGCCTTACCCCCTCGAAAATTCTTCCTCTTGGGCTTCTATGAGAGAATTGAACAAAAACAAAAACAAATTTTCTTTAACTGCAAATAAGGAGCGACATTAAAACTTAAAACAAACAGAAATTAGTTCGTATATGAAAGGGGTTGTCCCTCCCTCAACCCCAAACTCTTTACGCTAAGGTTTTGTATTGGTTTAAAAAACAGAGTTGTGAGAAAGATTCAAACTTTAACGTAAAGAGCGAGGGGCTGAAGAAGAGACAACCCCTTTCATATACGGAATAATTGTGTTGCGAGAGCAACATTTTGGTTTTATCCCGTTTTTTTTTTCCTATGCCGCCGATGTCAGCTTATTCCTGGAAACTGGGAAGGGTCTAACATGTGCGGTTTTTAAAGAAAGTGTGGACCTCAGGCCGGATTGATGAATACATTTTGGAAAGCTCCGCAGAACTCTTGCCTTGGGCCAAAAAGGATGGTTTTTGCTTGTCCACGAGCCAGAGCCTATGGTGTGCGAAGTGAGGTGGAGTTATGTAGCCTATGTTAGAGAGGAGTATCTGAAGTTGTGCAGCCAAGCTTTCGTTTCATCAAACCATGTTTCTGCTTTCGAGTGGAAAGCTCCGTTCTAGCAGGCAAGCAGGCAGGCACCACTTTCAAATTGAAGATGGACTTAAATTTATAAGTGTTAAATATATGCGGCAGTTACCTGGCCCCACAGCCAATATATCTTCTTTGAGTGATAAATAGAAAATTTACAGAAACAAAAAGCGGCATTTGCCACGGGGTGTGAAACTGCTGCCGTGATTTTTGCTGGGTTTATCATTGGTTTTTCGGACTTGGGATTGAGGTAGAGAAATGTTATCTGATGTACCTCTTAAACTTTAAAAGTTCTGTCATTGCTAAAGAAATTGGAGCTTATCCTTTGCTCCTTTCTATGTGGTGACGTTAGAAAGTTGGCCTACGGCAAAAAAATCAACTTTTGAACTAAGACAGATAGAGCTTTTTTTCGGCGGCAACCGAAAGCTCTTGATGAGCTGATCAAAGTATATGTCATCCATTTTTTGGTACAAAAATTTCTTCATGATATATAATAGTTTGAAAGTTTCAAGGGGTTGACAACTTCAGTAGTAGGATACACATTGAAACCAAAAATAAGCTGATGCTAATTATGAGACATAGAGGAGACTTGTAAGGAAAGGTCGGCTGTTAGCTCATAATCATCTTCGGCAGTGAGGGGTTTGAAAATTTTGCTATTTGGTGTACCTATTATTTGTTTCCAGTTTTGATCGGACATAGTTTTGATTGGACGATTTTGATAAAAAAAAACTGAGTGGAGGAGGAGGCCTAATTGCCCTCCAATTTTTGGTCACTTAAAAAGACAACTAGAACTTTTTACTCTTT
Source organism: Artemia franciscana (assembly GCF_032884065.1). NCBI lineage: Eukaryota > Metazoa > Arthropoda > Branchiopoda > Anostraca > Artemiidae > Artemia > Artemia franciscana. The sequence continues at coordinate 18,883,589 of NC_088864.1, forward strand.
TACGAACGTTTTTATTAGTAATAAATATACATAACTTACGAATTAACTTGCGTAACAAACTTCGATATTTGTATATTTTCATTACGTATATAAGGGGGTTCGCCCACTCGTCAAGTCCTCGCTCTTTAAAATAAATCTTGAATTTTATCCCAATTCTTTGAGAATGACCTCTGAATCACAAGGACCGTAGAATAAATAGTTAAAATTAATAAAAAATACTTCAGCGTAAAGAGCAAGGTACTGTGGAGGAGACGAACCCCCTTATATACGTAATAATTTCTGTTCACTTTAGGTCTTAATGCTGCTATTTACTTCCAGCTGAAAAAACTTTTTTTCTCATTGTTTTTTTTTATAATGCTAGAAAACCCTACGGCCCCTTCATGGAAAATCTATTCCCTCATGATAAGTTCATCCATGGAAAGATCCTCCCACGGAGCCCCCTACTCCGGCCCCCCTCCTCAGCGCGAAAAAGTCCCAATAAAAACATCTATACATTTCTCAATAACCATTATCGTATGTAAACAATGGTCAAAGTTTGTAGCTTGCAGCCCCTCTCCCGGGGACTGTGGGGGATTATGTTGTCGCAAAACGCATAATTATTAGTTTTTCGATCATTCTAAACAAAATGGCTATCTCAAATTTTGATCTGGTGACTTTGGATAAAAAAATGAGCATGAGAGAGAGCCTAGATGTTCTGCAATTTTTTTGGTCACTTGAAAATGGTACTAGAACTTTTAATTTCCACTAGAATGAGCCTTCTTTCGGCCTTCTAGGACCGCTGAGTCAACACGATCACCCCTGAAAAAAAAAACTCATTCGTGATCAGTCTTCTGGTAAAAAATACAAAATTGAGGAGCTTGAAACTTCTATGGTAGAATTCTCTGATAGGCTAAATCTGCTGGTGTGATTTTCGTTAATATTCCATAACTTTTAGGGGTGTTTCCCCCCTATTTTCTAAAATGAGATACATTTTCTCTGGCTCATAACTTTGATGGGTAATATTAAATTTGATGAAACCCCTCCCTTGTTAGCCCTACAGTCATTTATTCTGTCCATGAGAATGTGCAAGATAAACTTAGTCTCATTTTCGATAAAGGGGAAAATTCCTCAGTTCTATGACTTTTTACCTTAGTTCTGCCCTAGGATGGATGAATGGATAATAGACTTTCTGTCCAAGTCAAAATGACATCATTTTATACGGTCCTGGAAAAGTTTTATGCCAGCTTTGCCTCTCACTCAGACTATCTGTCTTTGCTTTTTCCACGATTAGCCATAGCTTTATGACAACTTGATTTTGATTGAAAATTCTTCTGGTAAAAATGAGAAAATTCCAGATTTTTTGCAGATGGGAGCTCGAAACCTCTACAGTACGGTTCTCTGATACACAGAATATGATGATACGATTTTCATCAAAATTCTGTGACTTTTTCAGCCCTCGCCTCTTTTTTTCAAAATCAGGCAAATATTCTTATAGAAAAATGTTATAGAATGTACATGGATAGAAGAAGTGCCTGTAGGGTTAGTAAGGGGGCATATGCCTGATGTGATGTTTCTCGTGAAATTACAACATCTCCTGAAGAGAGTGGTTCGCTTTTTTGCTTCTATCAAATAAATAAACTTGATCCATAGCAGATTTAAATCCGGCGCTCTTTCAGAGACACCTTGTTTTGGGACTTCAATTCACAATTTTGATTGGATGTCTTTGGCAAAAAAGGGGGCATAAACATTAAAGTAACATGTGAACATTAGATGGAGATTATTCAACGTCACAGAATAGAGCACGGTCTTCAAGGTGATACGAAAAATGGACATATGTTACGAGCTTTTGGAAATTTCATTTTAGATTTTGTGCCTTGCAGCGCGAAAAGCCACCTTATAAGGCAAAGTTTTAGTGTTACCTTCTTAGCTAGCATAGATGTTCCCTCTAACTTGATAAAATTGATGCTTATAATTGTGATTTAGGGGCCTCTCCTGGATCAACTCAGTTAAATTGTACACATACCTAGAAAAAGCCGAATCAGTACTTTTGTCACCGGAGTATCTCCAAGAATCCCGTCTTACTGATGAAGCTTGTGCCATCTTCACGGCTTCTCGATCCAATGTACGCACAAAATTCAAACAAATCCCATAGCGTGTCTTACCAGTGTCTTTGTCGGTTAAAGTGAACACAAATATATTGGCGTCTTTTCTTCCAGCTCGTCGGAGAGCAGAAATTGTTGGATTTTCTGGTTGACAAAAGTATATCATGTCACTTGAGAGAGGGAAGTCTGGATGATCATTTTGCGGGTAGCGTCTGAAATTAGAAAAACAAAAATGGGAAAAACGAAAAGCTTGAACAGACTGACAATCTTCGTGAATAAAAACATTGAGTGTGCCTTTGAGTTTATAAAAGTATATAAAAGACAATAGTTAAGAGCTCATATGGCACTTGTGACGAGGTCGGAAGAGCCAAGAGCTCATTTGGTATGAGCTCTAGCAAAATTCTAACAATAAACAGATTACTTTAAAAGGAAAATCAGAGGCGTGATGCCGGTCGGGATTTAAAATGAAAGCTCGGAGTCACGAGGTCCTTCTAAGTATCAAAATTCATTAAGATCTGATCACCCACTCGCAATTTAAAATGCCTCAATTTTTCTAATTTTTCCTCTCCCTTCAGCCCCCAGATGGTCGAATCGGGGAAAACGACTTTATCAAGTCGATTTGTACAGCTCCCTGACAGGCCTACCAATTTTCACCGTCCTATCGCGTCCAGAAGCACCAAACCCAAGCCCCCTCATATACGCAATCAAAACATACGAATATAGAAGTTCGTTAAGTAAGTTAATCCATAAATTACGTATGTTTTTTTACTAATGAAAATGTTAGTAAACAATTAAAAGTTCTAGTTGTCTTTTTAAGCAATCAAAAAATTGGAGGACAACTAGGCTTCTTCCCTCGCTCCTTTTTTCTCAAAATCTTCCGATTAAAACTATGAGAAAGCCATTTAGCCAAAAAAAATAAAATTAATATGCAAATTTCGTTTTAATTATTTATGAACGGAGAGCCAAGATCAAAACATGCATTAATTAAAAACGTCCAGAAATTAAATAAAAAAACAAGATTTTTAAATGAAAGTAAGGACCGACGTTAAAACTTAAAACGAACAGAAATTACTCCGTATATGAAAGGGGCTTTTCCTCTTCAACGCCTCGCTCTTTACGCTAAAGTTTGACTCTTTTCTCTTAACTCTACTTCTTAAAACAGTAAACTTAAAACTTAGTAAACTTAAAACTTCTTAAAACAGTTTAAATAATGCATGTTTTGATCTTGGCTCTTCGCACATAAATAATTAAAACGAAATTTGCATATTAAATTTTTTGGCTAAATGGCTTTCTCATTGTTTTAATCGGAAGATTTTGAGAAAAAAGGAGCGAGGGAGGAAGCCTAGTTGCCCTCCAATTTTTTGATTGCTTAAAAGGCTAGAACTTTTAATTTTTTACGAACATTTTCATTAGTAAATGTGCTATACGTGCTATGTATTTTTAACTTACGAGTGGGTGATCGGATCTTAATGAATTTTGATATTTAATGGGACCCAGTGTCTCAGAGCTCTTATTTTAAATCCTGACCGGTATTAAGCCTCTGATTTTCCTTTTAAATTAATTTATTGATTCTCAGAATTTTACTAGAGCTTATGCCATATGAGGTTTTGGCTCTTCCGACCTCTTCACAAGTGCCATATTAGCTCTTGTTTTATGGTGATTTGCTTAAAACTTCTGGCCGTAAAGGGATCTCAAATTGAGCGTCAGAACCAAGAAGAACCAAACCAGAAAAAAAATCGAGTTTTATTCATTCTTGAAGGTGTATTTGTTTGGCTTTATTTTTCAAACAACCCAGAAATCTTTTTGATAAATCAAAAAATCTCTTCACAAATGGCTTTATTTAAGCAATCAAAGGATTAAAAAATACAATAACATTCTTATCCTAAAATGGTCCATCAATATTCGTCTAACTTACAGGTTGTAAGATGGGGGTTAGCATGGGTTCAGCTCTATAGAAGGCCAGAAATTAAGCTGATTTTCAATCCATTTATTTCTCCTATTCAACATGATTCCTCCTTATCCAACCAAAATTGTACAGTAAGCTAGTATTAACTTTTTCTTGGAAAATTGTGTCTAAAATACAATTAATAAGCCAAAATCTTAATCCTGAGGCAGAACAACCGGCAAAAAACTTTTCAAATATTCTTTTCTCATGAACCAATAAAAAACAAAAATCGATTAAAACAAGTTAAATTTAATTCACAAATACTTTTTCCAACAAAAAGGCTTCCAAGCCAATTCACGAGCCAAATTAAACCGAAGGCGAGCAGAAATAAAGTCGAATAACAATTCAAGCTTAAAATGAACAGAAATTACAATCAAAGAATAAATGAGACCCAAAAATAAATGATCAAATTATACCTAAAACGAACAGAAATTGTTACAACCAAGAGTAGGGCTACTGCTACTAGAGTCAGGGTGTCATTTGCACTTTACGGAAAACAAGGCATATCTTAATCATTTCTTTTTTATAAAGTTTTAAATTACTGAGACCTTCAGGACTGAATATTATTATATCTTAAACAGTCAGTCTGCTTTCTTTATTTCTTTTCAGTCATCTTCGGTATAGTACTAATTTAATTTCTTTTTGCTGATGCTTTAACAATTAAAAACCACAATTAACAACAAATAAAAATCTCCAGTAATATTGGTTGTCATGGTGATAATTATTTTTTTTCTAGTGTTGGGACAAATAAACACAGTGCCTGAAATAGAGTCGTTTTCACTATGGCATATGACGTTGTTGGTGTTGATATGACATATGACGTGTTGATGATGATATATGACGTTGTTGACATATGACGTGTTGTATGACATATGACATATGCCATTAAAGCAGTTAGGGACGTCAGCACTACTTCTGCTAATTCCTGTTTGTTTTAGTCTTACTCGACTATTCTTTCTTTTGAGTCAATTTTATTAATTGGAAGTGATTTTATGTTCATTATAAGTTTGAATTGTTTTTCGACTTCAAAACACATTTTTAGTTCAATGTAGCTCTTTACTCTTCTATTAAAAACTTTTATTTTTTTAATATTTTTCTAAGATTCTAGATATTCTAAGCCTCGTAATGAAAATTGGCACTTTTTACAGAGTGAAATCAAAACCGTTGGTTGGTTAAAATGATATTCTATATTTGGCTTGATATAAAATATTTATACAATACTAGCTGTTGGGGTGGCGCTTCGCGCCACCCCAACACCTAGTTGGTGGGGCGCTTCGCGCCCCCCCAAGCCCCCCCGCGCGCGTAAGTCGTTACGCGCCATATTAGTTATGCGCCATTGTAGTTGTGTCCCTGTGTCCCACCTGTGAATATAGATAGATTTATATATGTGTTTCAAACTACGTAAAAATTGCGAATAAACAACATTCTTGGCTTTCCCATTGTCTGTGCATATACAAAGCCGTATGTACTAATAATGACGTCATATGCAAACGCTCTTTTTACAAACAAACAAACATGCATCCACACAACTCGTTTTTATATAGATAGATAGATAGATAGATACAATACAAATTAACTGCGTAAAACTTGCGAATATACAACATTCTTCGCTGTCCAATTGTCGCTGCATATAAATACATTGTCAGGTTTACCGACCCTCGAACATGCAACGTACAATTGTCCATGGGAAAAACAATCAGTATTAAGATCTATACCACATTTTTCTAATGATTGACCTTGAGCTTTGTTAATGGTGATTGCAAATACTAATCGAATTGGGAATTGCAATCTTTTAAATTGAAAAAGCAGATCCGTTGGAATCATGGGAATGCGAGGAATAAGAACAGCCTCACCCTCATAAGGCCCTGTCAAGATTGTGGCCTCTATTAGGTTTTCCATTGTTTTTTTTACGGCAAGTCGCGTGCCATTGCAAAGCTTTGGTGGGTTGATATTTCTTAAAAGTATTATTGGTACGCCTATTTTTAGTTGTAGCACGTGTGGTGGAAACCCTGAAGGATCTATGGAATTTAAAAATTCAGATAGATAATTAACCGCTTCATTTGGTTCCAAAACTGTGTCGACTGACTTGTAAAGGACTGCCTGGTCTCGAATCTTGGTCAAAACAATATTGTTGATTTCGTGGACGTCTATATTTTTGGGTGCGAGAATCGCTCTTTCACTTAGCCATTTATTATTTTTATAATTTTTTAGAATATTCGGAAATACTTTTTCAATCAATTCATTTTTGGACGTCACTAAATTACAGAAATCAGCAGGTAGTTGTATACGTCCTGAAATTGAGTCTACTGTTTGACCAGAGTCATCGTTTTGCAATCGGACACGCATATTTGTAGTTAATTTTAACATTTTTACGTGTGCCCATAAATTAGAATTTTTTAGGCAAGCATTCATTTCGTCTGCAGGAGTTAAACTACGTAAAAATTGCGAATATACAACATTCTTGGCTTTCCCATTGTCTCTGCATATACAAAGCCGTATGTACTAATAATGACATCATATGCAAACGCTCTTTTTACAAACAAACAAACATGCATACACACAACTCGTTTTTATATAGATAGATAGATAGATAGATACAATACAAATTAACTGCGTAAAACTTGCGAATATACAACATTCTTCGCTGTCCAATTGTCGCTGCATATAAATAGATTGTCAGGTTTACCGACCCTCGAACATGCAACGTACAATTGTCCATGGGAAAAACAATCAGTATTAAGATCTATACCACATTTTTCTAATGATTGACCTTGAGCTTTGTTAATGGTGATTGCAAATGCTAATCGAATTGGGAATTGCAATCTTTTAAATTAAAAAGGCAGATCCGTTGGAATCATGGGAATGCGAGGAATAAGAACAGCCTCACCTTCAAAAGGCCCTGTCAAGATTGTGGCCTCTATTAGGTTTTCCATTGTTTTTTTTACGGCAAGTCGATTGCCATTGTAAAGCTTTGGTGGGTTTATATTTCTTAAAAGTATTATTGGTACGCCTATTTTAGTTGTAGCACGTGTGGTGGAAACCCTGAAAGATCTATGGAATTTAAAAATTCAGATGGATAATTAACCGCTTCATTTGGTTCCAAAACTGTGTCGACTGACTTGTAAAGGACTGCCTGGTCTCGAATCTTGGTCAAAACAATATTGTTGATTTCGTGGACGTCTATATTTTTGGGTGCGAGAATCGCTCTTTCACTTAGCCATTTATTATTTTTATAATTTTTTAGAATATTCGGAAATACTTTTTCAATCAATTCATTTTTGGACGTCACTAAATTACAGAAATCAGCAGGTAGTTGTATACGTCCTGAAATTGAGTCTACTGGGAGCTTTCCGTTTCCAATTGTCAGCAATTGATCTGAAAATGTTTGACCAGAGTCATCGTTTTGCAATCGGACACGCATATTTGTAGTTAATTTTAATAGTTTTACGCGTGCCCATAAATTAGAATTTTTCAGGCAAGCATTCATTCGTCTTCAATGGCTCTGGTGGTGCAGCCAATAGAGGAAGTTTAACTTTTCCTGAGGCGCAACACATTCCCATTGTTTCACCATTGAATTTCAAGGCCTTGCAATAGGGACAAATTTTAGACATTGTCCCGATTTGAACACATCTACTCAAGCTATAATCATCGACTGGGTTGTACCTGAATGCCAGGCGATAACTTTCAGGTTGCTCTGATTCCTCGGCACGCTTTCTTTTCTTACTTTCTCTATCAGCAGCAAGCCTGATTTCTTGCTGTTCTTGTGATTCCTCGGCACGCTTTCTTTTCTTACTTTCTCTATCAGCAGCAAGCCTGATTTCTTGCTGTTCTTGTAATTCCTCGGCACGCCTTCTTTTTTCACTTTCTCTTTTAGCAGCAAGTCTGCTTCCGCGTTGCTCTGGTAGTTCCTCGGCACGCTTTCTGTTCTTTTTTTCTCTATCAGCCTCAAGTCTGTTTCCTTGCTGTTCTTTTGATTCCTCGGCACGCTTTCTGTTCTTTCTTTCTCTATCAGCCTCAAGCCTGTTTCCTTGCTGTTCTTTCGATTCCTCGGCACGCTTTCTGTTCTTTCTTTCTCTATCAGCCTCAAGCCTGTTTCCTTGCTGTTCTTTTGATTCCTCGGCACGCTTTCTTTTCTGACTTTCTCTATCAGCAGCAAGTTTTTTGGCATAGACTCTTTGAGCATCTTCATCGGCTTTTGCCATGGTAAGTTCATCAGTCATTGTAAACTTAAACATTAATAGATTTCTACGTGAACATATGTCTTAAATATCTTGAATGACGTCACCATCAAAGCAAAAATGACGACAACTAATTTCATGACGTCAGTCAACACAGAAACATGACGTCACCTGATCCACAGACAGACACACAGACAGACAACTTATTTTTATATATATAGATTTTATTACCAAGAGTATTTGATTTTTGTATTCTATATCTTTATGCTTTTTTATTATTTTTTTTCATTAATGTAAGTTCAATATAGAACAATTTCATTTTGTCATTTTATGATCATAAGTCTCTGATTTTGTGATCTATATTTAAAATGGATTTTGTTTCTTTTTTCTTAACGTGTAAGATTAAGATAAGATAATATTTTTATTTCAAAAATGTCTATCACAAGCCTCAAAGGAATTTGTGACCATAGGAATTTAATTTTTTAATCAAACCTCTAAGCACCATTAAGAAAAATTATTAATATTGGTTGTATACTTTCTACAAAACGTCATCCATTTACATGTTCCACCGTCATCTGTTTCGGTAAAGTAAAAAGCAACAAGTATTCACTCGGAGGTTTATCCTTTTATTTTAAGAAAATCAAAAAGTGGAAAATCATTGCACGTAAAGGAGCTAAAATATCAGAGATAATTTGTTATCAACTAAATAACCCACACTGAAAAATATACTGCTTCATTTCTAATTCTAAAGTCGTTCAACATTAACTAGTTAACTAGTTAACTAGCTATTAACTAGTTTTCTCCTGTGTTTGATTTTTACCAAAATGTCTGAACAAGAACTGCCAGAAGTTAAAGTTAACAAGTCCAATACAAGTGCTGTGAAAAATGCTTTGGATGCTGCTGTAAAAAATGTCTTTATTAAACATTATGGGTACACAGAGGATTTCAAAATTAACGATAGAAGATTGTTTATCAGTACCATTGCAGTTCTATTGGCTGGCGTTGCTATTTTATCAGATTACTTGTATCCATTTCCAGAGTCTAAGAAGATTCTTACTTTCTGCGTTGTAGTCTATTTTATTCTAATAGGCATTTTGGAACTATACAATAGATATATAAAAAAAGATATTTTTTGTGTCATGAAATGCGGTGTAAAAGGGGAACTTGACCCTGACGTCCAATGGAAATGCTCATCAAGTCTGAAAAAAGTTGACCACAACTACCATCTTACAATGTCCCGCCATGATTCAGAGGTGACAAACGTGATTTCTATCAGTGCTTTGTTTAACTCAGATGGCGTACTGAACAGGCCAGCAGTGCATCAACTAGTCAATCAGATGCACGTAGAACTCGACAAGAAAAAAATGTAAAAAAGGAGTAAATTTACAGTGTTTTTCTTCGTTTATTGGATATTAGTATCAAAATGTATCCGTCTCAAAAAAAAATTTACTAACCTGAGAATTTTAGGGTTCTGATAGAGCGACGAGTCCACTGATGACTGATCACCTTCATTTTTAGCAGGAGGTAGAACTGACCCAACAATTGCAAGATAATCAATCAATCGAGGACAAAAATACTTTTGTAGTGTATCAGTCACAGCAGCTGTTGGTGGTTGGCTAGCCATCAATTAGAAAGCCATCGACAAGTAAACTAGAATAGACATCGTAAAGAGTCATGGTTTAGAATCACGTCACTATGCTGCTACACTAGAATTTAGTACATAACTATATGCTAAAATAATTACTCCTAGATTTTCTAGGAGCAATGCTAGTCTTTTGTTCTTAAACTCCTCTGCGTTTTAGCAAATTTGTAAAACGCCATTGGAAGTGACCCAACTTAGGATAAAAATACTTCTGAAGTGTGTCAATTACAGTAGCTGTAGGAGTTTAGCGAGCCAGCAATTAGAAAACCTTCGGCAAATGAACTAGAAACGACGTCACAAATAACCAACGATCACAAAATCCGTTGACAGTTAGAAGGTAATTAAAAAATCAGAAACAAGTGTGTTCTTGCGAATCTTCAGAAAATCAATATGATAAGACGTTTAGTCAACGTAAAATGAATAGAAATAGCTATAGTCAAACAGTTCGTGGTAACGAACTGTAGTAAGAAGTGACCCGGCTCAATAGTAGCCGAAACTCCAAAAAATGGAATTTTCATACCAATAGTTACATAAAAAAACATATTTTAATGCTGATTTTAAATATATAACTTTCATCAAGATTAGTCTTACCTATCAAAAGCTACGAGCCTGAGAAAATTTGCCTCATTTTAGAAAATAGTTTTCTTTTTTTTCCCAGGGGTGATCGTATCGACCCAGTGGCCCTAGAATGTCGCGAGAGGTCTCATTCGAACGGAAATTAATAGTTCTAGTGCCTTTTTAAGTGACCAAAATAACTAGAGGGCACCTAGGTCCCTTCCCACACTCATTTTTTCCCCTAAGTCACCGGATCAAAATTCTGAGATAGCCATTTTATTCACCATAGTCAGAAAACACAATGACTATGTCTTTGGGGACGACTTACTACCCCGCTGTCCCCGTGGGAGGGGTTGCAAGTTACAATCTTTGAATTGTGTTTACATATAGTAATGGTTACTTAGGTAAAAAAAGAAGGTAAAGGATATGGCATTAGACTTTACAGTCCGTACCGGCGGTGCTGATCTCCGTTTCTTGGCCCTTCAGCCAGAAAGTGCAATGGGGGGTTGGGGGCCAGCCATCCTGTCCTTTCGCAAACCCTTCCTGTCTACCTTCCTCAAATTTCTCCAGGTACCCATTTAGAGCTGGGTCGACTGGGTTCACCGGGATTCGAACCCGCGTCCTCTCAGATCAAGGGATGGTTACTGGGAAGTGTACGGACGTCTTCAGGGGTATTTTTTTTGGTTTGAGAGGGAGAGTTGAGGTGGTGGGGGGTTACGTGGGAGGATTTGTCCTTCAAAAAACTTCTCATGGGGGAAGAGACTTTCAATGAAGGGGGCGCAGGATTTTTTAGCATTATTTAAAAAAACAATGGAAAAATAAATATGAAAAGTTTTTTTCTACTGAAAGTGAGGAGCAGCATTAAAACTTAAAACGAACAGAAATTATTGCGCATATGAGGAGTTTGCCTCCTCGTAATACCTCGCTCTTTACGCTAATGTATTTTTAGTAATTTAAACTATTTATTCTAGGGCCTTTGTTATTCAAGGGTCATTCTTCAGGAATTGGGACAGAATTTAAGCTTTAGTGTAAAGAGCGAGGTATTGACGAGGGGGGATTCCCTCGTATACGCAATAAAACATACGAATATAGAAGTTTGTTACGTAAGTTATTTGTAAATTACGTATATTTTTTACTAAAGAAAATGTTCGAAAAAAAATTAAAAGATCTAGTTGCCTTTTTAAGCAATCAAAAAATTGGAGGGTAACAAGGCTTCATCCCTCTCCTTTTTTCTCAAAATCTTCCGATTAAAACTATGAAAAAGCCATTCAGCCAAAAAAAAATTAAAATACAAATTTCGTTTTAATTATTTATGTGTGGAGAGCCAAGATCAAAACATGCATTAGTTAAAAAACGTCCAGAAATTAAATAAAAAACGAGTTTTTTTAAATGAAAGTAAGAAGCGAAATTAAAACTTAAAACAAACATAAATTACTCCGTTTATGAAAGGGGCTTTTCCTCCTCAACGCCCCACTCTTTACGCTAAAGTTTTTTACTGTTTTAAGAAGTAGAGTTAAAAGAAAGAGTCATACTTTAGCGTAAAGAGCGGGGCTTTGAGGAGAAAAAGCCCCTTTCACACACAGAGTAATTTATGTTCGTTTTGAGTTTTAATGTCGCTTCTTACTTACATTTCAAAAAAACTGTTTTTTTTTATTTAATTGCATATAGAACTGGTTCTTTCGCGGAACCATGGGCATATAAAGAATTACAACTGTACCATGGGACATATAGCGATCGCAAATTCCGTCGGTCTGTCTGTCGGTCTGTCTGTCCCGGATTTGGTACTTTAGGCACTTCCAGGTAAGCCAGGACGATGAAATTTGACAGACGTATCAAGAATCAGACCAGATTAAATTAGAAATTGTTGTTTCCCCTATTTGACCATCTGGGGGAGAGGGAGTGGAGGGGCGGTTAAAATTGGAAAAATTAGAAAAAATTAGGCATTTTTAACTTACAAACTGGTGATCGAATCTTAATGAAATTTGATGTCTGGAAGGACATCGTGTCTCAGAGCTCTTATTTTAAATCCCAACCAGATCTGGTGACATTGGGGGGGGGAGTTGGGAGGGAAAAATCTTGGAAAATGCGTAGAGTTGAGGGATCTGGATGAAACTTGATGGGAAAAATAAGCACAAGTCCTAGATACGTGATTGACATAACCGTAACGGGTCTGCTCTTTGGGGTAGTTGGGAGGTTGTTTCATTCTGAAAAATTAGAAAAAATAAGGTATTTTTAACTTACGAACCGGTGGTCGGATCTCAGTAAAATTTGATATTTAGAAGGATATCGTGAATCAAAGCTGTTACTTTAAATCTCGACCGGATCTGGTGACATTAGGGGGAGTACGGGGGAGCCTAAAATTTTGGAAAATACGTAGAGTGGAGGGAACGGGATGAAACTTGGTGGGAAAAAAAGTGGAAGTCCTGGATAAGTGATTTACATAATCGGAACGGATCCGCTCTATTTGGGGGAGTTAGGGAGGAAGCTTAGTTACGAAAAATTAGAAAAAATGACGTATTTTTAACTTACAGTGATTCGATCTTTATGAAACTTCATAGATCTGTTGTTTTAAATCCTGACTAGATCCAGTTTCATTGGGGGGGGGGCAGCTGGGGGAGGGGGTCGAAAATCTTAGAAAATATTTAAAGTGGAGAGATCAGGATGTAACTGTGTTGGCAGAATAAAAACAAGTCCAAGATACATGACTGACATAACTGGACCGAAACCGCTCTTTTTGGTGGAATTGGAGCGGGGGAATAATTCGGAAAAATTAGAAAAATGAGGTATTTCTAACTTACGTGATTAAATCTTAATGTAATTTGATATTTAAAGGTGCTTTAGAGCTCTTATTTTAAATTCCGACCAGATCCTGTGATATTGGGGAAGGTGGAGGGGGAAACCGGAATTCTTGGAAAACGTGAAAATCGGGGCATCTTTATCTGACAAATAGGTGATCAGATCTTAATGAAACTTGATGTCTCAGATGCTCCATTTCCGACTCGAATTGGATCCAGGGACATAGAGGGTTAGAGGGGGGAAACAGAAATCTTGGAAAACGCTTAGATTGGAGAGATCGGAGTGAAACTTGATGGAAAGAATAAGCACAAGTTTTAGATACGTGATTGACATAATTGACACGAATCCGTTCTCTTTGGAGGATCTGGGTGGTGTTAATTTGGAAAAATTAGACAAATTGAAGTATTTTTTAACTTGAGAACGAGTGACCGGATCTTAATGAAACTTGATATTTAGAAGGACTCATGTCTCAGAGCTCTTATTTAAAATTCCCGCTAGATCTGTTGACATTGGGGGGAGTTGGAGGGGGAGATCTTGGAAAACGCTTAGAGTGGAGGAATCGGGATGAAGCTTGATGGATAGAACAAGAAAATGTCGTAGATACGCGATTGACGTAACTGTACTGGGTTTGCTCTCTTTGTGGGAGTTAGGGGTGGGGTTCTATGCTATCGCAAGTTTGGTGCTACTGGACGTGCGAGGACGATGAAAATCGGTAAGGGTGTCAGGGAGCTGCACAAATTGACTTTATAAAGTCGTTTTCCCTGATTCGACCATCTGGGGGGCTGAAGGGAAAGGAAAAATTAGAAAAAATGAGGTATTTATAACTTACCAGTGGGTGATCGGATCCTAATGAATTTTGATATTTAGAAGAACATCGTGACTCAGAGCTTTTATTTTAAATCCCGACGGGCATTAAGCCTCTGATTTTCCTTTTAAATTAATCTATTGATTCTTAGAATTTTGTTAGAGCTCATGCCATATGAGCTCATGGCTCTTCTAGCCTCGTCACAAGTGTCATATGAGCTCTTAGCTCTGGTTTTAGGGGGAAGGGGGTGTTCGGTATTTTAAAGTAATGAAATATTCTCCGTAAGATAAGGGTTACACCTATATTGCAGAGTATTTAGAGTGAATGGTTCATTTTTCCTTATACTAAATATCAGGAGGCATATGAGTCGTCAGAAATCAAATTCCACGATATAAACCGTCTTAGTTTTGAGAAAGTGTAATGTTTTGGGAACAACCCAGTTTTGTCAATTGGTGATGTTCAAACAAAGTCCTATAGGTCTCCTTTTAGCTTACCCTATTAAACCAGTAGCATATTCAATTAGCTTCTACCTACATTTGTTTCTGTACTTTATTTTATTTTACTGGGAAAGCAGCCCCCCTCCCCCGAACATTCTATCAATGAAAATGTCACTAGTCTAAAGCTCAACAACTATTGACAAAACTAGACAAAGAAAAGCATACCTTTGTAATAAAGTGTTTATGTATTTCCTGACAGATCCTTCATCGTTGAAAGCGCAGATTTAGGCTACTGCATCCATTAGATTTGAGGTTTTCCATCTTTGGAACTTAGAGCATGCGGGTAAGAAATAATCGTTATGGAAACAGATGTACATGACGTCACTAGTAACTTCTGCGTTTTATAGTAGAATTAGGCTTAGCTATGATTCAGTTGTTCTGTAAGAATAAAAAGCAGAAAATTTGAAGCAATTTAAGACTTTATCGGTAAATAGTTTGGCAATTATTAAGACTAAGCAGAGGTATATAAAAAATAAAGAAAACGAAGTATTGAAAGGTTAAAAGTTCCATACATCCTCAGAAAAATGACTTTTTTCTGATTTTACTCGAAAATGATGATAAAAGTTCGTCAGATTTAAAGAGCTTCCCAAATTTTTGTTAATATTTGTATATACTTTTCCTAATTTCAATTGACAAAAGTCCATTTTTTTTTTAATTTTTTTTTAATCTTCATGCGGGGACAAAATTCAGCACTACCATTAAGCTACAAAAGGCATACAAAAGTAATTATACAATTTGTTCAAAATTTAGATTTTTGGTTAGAATTTTGCTAAGAAAAATATAAAAAAACAGTAATTGCATAATCAGATCTATAAATCTCTCTTTAGGAGTATCTTGAAGGAAGAGTTTTGACAAACATACCTATTTTTCTAGGGGGGTTTTTCCGTAGGATGACTTCCCCCAACCACGGATGCATTCACGAAGGCAGAGAATCGGGAAATTAGTACCTGCACTAGGAGGGCCATTTGTCAGCATGCGAAAATTTTCAACTTTTTTACCTGTTTATGGCAATAAACTTATAAAAATTATAAAAATAAATAGTTGAAGTAACTGTTTGAAGTAATTTCTGTTCGTCTTAAGTTTGACTCTGAGTATCCATTTCAGTTTTTACTCGTTCAGGATTTAATTATTCTTCTATAAGCAATTGCTATCCTTAGCTTTGACATGATTATGTATTTTAATATTTGTTTATTTTGGTTTCACTCATTGTTTGATAGTAGTAGTATCGGATTAATGACGCTTCTCGACTGCAAACCATTCTTTGATAGTAATTTTTGGTAGTTTTAAGTTTGAGTTGTCATAACACTTCATTTTTTTTTTAAGTATTACCATGGTTTTAACTTTTCTTTAAGAAACTTCTTTTGAGTGAGGTTTTCTAAAATTAATCGAAAAGACCTGCAGGAATGCACTGCAGGGCCGACGCAGGGACCTTAGTAGTCAAGAAGCGTCGTTAATCCGATACAATACAATACAATCGAAAAGACTGAAGAAATACTTTTTAAAAATTTTAATATCAAAATAAATGACAATGATAAAAAGTTCCCTTTGCTATATTGGACTGTAAAATTTCATAAGAATCCCCCTAAACCACGGTTTATTGCTGGAGCAGCTAAATGACCAACCCGCACTGCTGCTACTGACCACTCTTTAATTTTAAAGGAAATTATAAATAAACTTAAAACCTACTGTTCTGGCATTAAAAAAATTCCGAATTTTAATCCATATTGGAGTGTTAATAATTCACTGCAGGCGATAGATTGTTTAACAATGGTTTCAGCGAAAAGAAATCTATCAAGAAATCTTTCCTCTTATCTATTAAGAGGTTCTTAAAAATAGACACTTATAATAAAAAAGCTATATGGATAAATTGCTTTAAGACTACAGTTAACTTGAGATGTTACAGCTTGAATATGATATTTGATTTATTAGAATTTGTTTTATATAATACTTATATAAGATTCAATGGTAATATGTACAAGCAACTCGTGGGAATTCCCATGGGGGGGGGGGAATACCAGCCCATTTATAGCTGACTTGTTTTTAAGTCAACTAGAATACAATTATATGATGGATATGAATAATCCAAATAATTTAAAACATGTTTTGTCAAATAATAAAAGATATTTAGATGATATTTTGGTCTTTAACTGTAAGGATTTCATTGATATTTCTAGAAATATATCCATCCATCACAGCTTATTCTTAAGCCTAGTCATGGCACTGGTCTTGAAGATCATTTCTTAGATTTCAACATTAATATTTCTGATAATAATAAATTAAGTTTAAAATGTATGATAAATCGGATGATTTCGATTTTGAAGTGATTAATTTCCCATTCCCTGAAAGTAATATACACTCAAATACCACATATTCGGTGTTTTTCCTAC